>NW_028167509.1:0-34170 GCF_963513975.1 Fringilla coelebs | reverse complement strand
CTCTTGTCGCCTACACGGCAGGGAAAAGCTTTTCCACTCTGTCTAGGAAGGAGAAAGTGTGCCAGCACAGCAAATGCCTCCCGGACTTTCCCTGCAATTCAGCAAGTGCTTTGCAGCTTGAAATTGGAAGGAAAGCCTCAGATTTAGCAGCCAGAGCTTCAGGAGGAGCAGCAGCGAGCACAGCATCGCTTTTGCAGCAGCTCCTTCCATGTGCATGTTTTTGGGAGTGGAAAGGCTTGCAGAGTGTTCAAGTAGCTTTTTCTCTCCGCTGGAAAGCTGCAGGCTCAGTGCCAGTGTTCTGCAGCTTCTTTCTTCACGTTTCAGCAGCTAGCACGCTCTCCGTGTGCAGGAGAAGCGGCTGAGGCTTCCTTGCCGGAGAAGCGGCACCTTCGCCGGCAGAGAGCCTCCGGCCGGCCGCGGTGCGCTCCGGAGCGGGGGCTTGTGCCGAAAGAGGCCGGCAACAGGCGCTTACCTTCGGACAGCTCCGGATGCCCGTCTAATGCGTCTCTTGTCGCCTACACGGCAGGGAAAAGCTTTTCCACTCTGTCTAGGAAGGAGAAAGTGTGCCAGCACAGCAAATGCCTCCCGGACTTTCCCTGCAATTCAGCAAGTGCTTTGCAGCTTGAAATTGGAAGGAAAGCCTCAGATTTAGCAGCCAGAGCTTCAGGAGGAGCAGCAGCGAGCACAGCATCGCTTTTGCAGCAGCTCCTTCCATGTGCATGTTTTTGGGAGTGGAAAGGCTTGCAGAGTGTTCAAGTAGCTTTTTCTCTCCGCTGGAAAGCTGCACGCTCAGTGCCAGTGTTCTGCAGCTTCTTTCTTCACGTTTCAGCAGCTAGCACGCTCTCCGTGTGCAGGAGAAGCGGCTGAGGCTTCCTTGCCGGAGAAGCGGCACCTTCGCCGGCAGAGAGCCTCCGGCCGGCCGCGGTGCGCTCCGGAGCGGGGGCTTGTGCCGAAAGAGGCCGGCAACAGGCGCTTACCTTCGGACAGCTCCGGATGCCCGTCTAATGCGTCTCTTGTCGCCTACACGGCAGGGAAAAGCTTTTCCACTCTGTCTAGGAAGGAGAAAGTGTGCCAGCACAGCAAATGCCTCCCGGACTTTCCCTGCAATTCAGCAAGTGCTTTGCAGCTTGAAATTGGAAGGAAAGCCTCAGATTTAGCAGCCAGAGCTTCAGGAGGAGCAGCAGCGAGCACAGCATCGCTTTTGCAGCAGCTCCTTCCATGTGCATGTTTTTGGGAGTGGAAAGGCTTGCAGAGTGTTCAAGTAGCTTTTTCTCTCCGCTGGAAAGCTGCAGGCTCAGTGCCAGTGTTCTGCAGCTTCTTTCTTCACGTTTCAGCAGCTAGCACGCTCTCCGTGTGCAGGAGAAGCGGCTGAGGCTTCCTTGCCGGAGAAGCGGCACCTTCGCCGGCAGAGAGCCTCCGGCCGGCCGCGGTGCGCTCCGGAGCGGGGGCTTGTGCCGAAAGAGGCCGGCAACAGGCGCTTACCTTCGGACAGCTCCGGATGCCCGTCTAATGCGTCTCTTGTCGCCTACACGGCAGGGAAAAGCTTTTCCACTCTGTCTAGGAAGGAGAAAGTGTGCCAGCACAGCAAATGCCTCCCGGACTTTCCCTGCAATTCAGCAAGTGCTTTGCAGCTTGAAATTGGAAGGAAAGCCTCAGATTTAGCAGCCAGAGCTTCAGGAGGAGCAGCAGCGAGCACAGCATCGCTTTTGCAGCAGCTCCTTCCATGTGCATGTTTTTGGGAGTGGAAAGGCTTGCAGAGTGTTCAAGTAGCTTTTTCTCTCCGCTGGAAAGCTGCACGCTCAGTGCCAGTGTTCTGCAGCTTCTTTCTTCACGTTTCAGCAGCTAGCACGCTCTCCGTGTGCAGGAGAAGCGGCTGAGGCTTCCTTGCCGGAGAAGCGGCACCTTCGCCGGCAGAGAGCCTCCGGCCGGCCGCGGTGCGCTCCGGAGCGGGGGCTTGTGCCGAAAGAGGCCGGCAACAGGCGCTTACCTTCGGACAGCTCCGGATGCCCGTCTAATGCGTCTCTTGTCGCCTACACGGCAGGGAAAAGCTTTTCCACTCTGTCTAGGAAGGAGAAAGTGTGCCAGCACAGCAAATGCCTCCCGGACTTTCCCTGCAATTCAGCAAGTGCTTTGCAGCTTGAAATTGGAAGGAAAGCCTCAGATTTAGCAGCCAGAGCTTCAGGAGGAGCAGCAGCGAGCACAGCATCGCTTTTGCAGCAGCTCCTTCCATGTGCATGTTTTTGGGAGTGGAAAGGCTTGCAGAGTGTTCAAGTAGCTTTTTCTCTCCGCTGGAAAGCTGCACGCTCAGTGCCAGTGTTCTGCAGCTTCTTTCTTCACGTTTCAGCAGCTAGCACGCTCTCCGTGTGCAGGAGAAGCGGCTGAGGCTTCCTTGCCGGAGAAGCGGCACCTTCGCCGGCAGAGAGCCTCCGGCCGGCCGCGGTGCGCTCCGGAGCGGGGGCTTGTGCCGAAAGAGGCCGGCAACAGGCGCTTACCTTCGGACAGCTCCGGATGCCCGTCTAATGCGTCTCTTGTCGCCTACACGGCAGGGAAAAGCTTTTTCACTCTGTCTAGGAAGGAGAAAGTGTGCCAGCACAGCAAATGCCTCCCGGACTTTCCCTGCAATTCAGCAAGTGCTTTGCAGCTTGAAATTGGAAGGAAAGCCTCAGATTTAGCAGCCAGAGCTTCAGGAGGAGCAGCAGCGAGCACAGCATCGCTTTTGCAGCAGCTCCTTCCATGTGCATGTTTTTGGGAGTGGAAAGGCTTGCAGAGTGTTCAAGTAGCTTTTTCTCTCCGCTGGAAAGCTGCAGGCTCAGTGCCAGTGTTCTGCAGCTTCTTTCTTCACGTTTCAGCAGCTAGCACGCTCTCCGTGTGCAGGAGAAGCGGCTGAGGCTTCCTTGCCGGAGAAGCGGCACCTTCGCCGGCAGAGAGCCTCCGGCCGGCCGCGGTGCGCTCCGGAGCGGGGGCTTGTGCCGAAAGAGGCCGGGAACAGGCGCTTACCTTCGGACAGCTCCGGATGCCCGTCTAATGCGTCTCTTGTCGCCTACACGGCAGGGAAAAGCTTTTCCACTCTGTCTAGGAAGGAGAAAGTGTGCCAGCACAGCAAATGCCTCCCGGACTTTCCCTGCAATTCAGCAAGTGCTTTGCAGCTTGAAATTGGAAGGAAAGCCTCAGATTTAGCAGCCAGAGCTTCAGGAGGAGCAGCAGCGAGCACAGCATCGCTTTTGCAGCAGCTCCTTCCATGTGCATGTTTTTGGGAGTGGAAAGGCTTGCAGAGTGTTCAAGTAGCTTTTTCTCTCCGCTGGAAAGCTGCAGGCTCAGTGCCAGTGTTCTGCAGCTTCTTTCTTCACGTTTCAGCAGCTAGCACGCTCTCCGTGTGCAGGAGAAGCGGCTGAGGCTTCCTTGCCGGAGAAGCGGCACCTTCGCCGGCAGAGAGCCTCCGGCCGGCCGCGGTGCGCTCCGGAGCGGGGGCTTGTGCCGAAAGAGGCCGGCAACAGGCGCTTACCTTCGGACAGCTCCGGATGCCCGTCTAATGCGTCTCTTGTCGCCTACACGGCAGGGAAAAGCTTTTCCACTCTGTCTAGGAAGGAGAAAGTGTGCCAGCACAGCAAATGCCTCCCGGACTTTCCCTGCAATTCAGCAAGTGCTTTGCAGCTTGAAATTGGAAGGAAAGCCTCAGATTTAGCAGCCAGAGCTTCAGGAGGAGCAGCAGCGAGCACAGCATCGCTTTTGCAGCAGCTCCTTCCATGTGCATGTTTTTGGCAGTGGAAAGGCTTGCAGAGTGTTCAAGTAGCTTTTTCTCTCCGCTGGAAAGCTGCAGGCTCAGTGCCAGTGTTCTGCAGCTTCTTTCTTCACGTTTCAGCAGCTAGCACGCTCTCCGTGTGCAGGAGAAGCGGCTGAGGCTTCCTTGCCGGAGAAGCGGCACCTTCGCCGGCAGAGAGCCTCCGGCCGGCCGCGGTGCGCTCCGGAGCGGGGGCTTGTGCCGAAAGAGGCCGGGAACAGGCGCTTACCTTCGGACAGCTCCGGATGCCCGTCTAATGCGTCTCTTGTCGCCTACACGGCAGGGAAAAGCTTTTCCACTCTGTCTAGGAAGGAGAAAGTGTGCCAGCACAGCAAATGCCTCCCGGACTTTCCCTGCAATTCAGCAAGTGCTTTGCAGCTTGAAATTGGAAGGAAAGCCTCAGATTTAGCAGCCAGAGCTTCAGGAGGAGCAGCAGCGAGCACAGCATCGCTTTTGCAGCAGCTCCTTCCATGTGCATGTTTTTGGGAGTGGAAAGGCTTGCAGAGTGTTCAAGTAGCTTTTTCTGTCCGCTGGAAAGCTGCACGCTCAGTGCCAGTGTTCTGCAGCTTCTTTCTTCACGTTTCAGCAGCTAGCACGCTCTCCGTGTGCAGGAGAAGCGGCTGAGGCTTCCTTGCCGGAGAAGCGGCACCTTCGCCGGCAGAGAGCATCCTGCCGGCCGCGGTGCGCTCCGGAGCGGGGGCTTGTGCCGAAAGAGGCCGGGAACAGGCGCTTACCTTCGGACAGCTCCGGATGCCCGTCTAATGCGTCTCTTGTCGCCTACACGGCAGGGAAAAGCTTTTCCACTCTGTCTAGGAAGAAGAAAGTGTGCCAGCACAGCAAATGCCTCCCGGACTTTCCCTGCAATTCAGCAAGTGCTTTGCAGCTTGAAATTGGAAGGAAAGCCTCAGATTTAGCAGCCAGAGCTTCAGGAGGAGCAGCAGCGAGCACAGCATCGCTTTTGCAGCAGCTCCTTCCATGTGCATGTTTTTGGGAGTGGAAAGGCTTGCAGAGTGTTCAAGTAGCTTTTTCTCTCCGCTGGAAAGCTGCAGGCTCAGTGCCAGTGTTCTGCAGCTTCTTTCTTCACGTTTCAGCAGCTAGCACGCTCTCCGTGTGCAGGAGAAGCGGCTGAGGCTTCCTTGCCGGAGAAGCGGCACCTTCGCCGGCAGAGAGCCTCCGGCCGGCCGCGGTGCGCTCCGGAGCGGGGGCTTGTGCCGAAAGAGGCCGGCAACAGGCGCTTACCTTCGGACAGCTCCGGATGCCCGTCTAATGCGTCTCTTGTCGCCTACACGGCAGGGAAAAGCTTTTCCACTCTGTCTAGGAAGGAGAAAGTGTGCCAGCACAGCAAATGCCTCCCGGACTTTCCCTGCAATTCAGCAAGTGCTTTGCAGCTTGAAATTGGAAGGAAAGCCTCAGATTTAGCAGCCAGAGCTTCAGGAGGAGCAGCAGCGAGCACAGCATCGCTTTTGCAGCAGCTCCTTCCATGTGCATGTTTTTGGGAGTGGAAAGGCTTGCAGAGTGTTCAAGTAGCTTTTTCTCTCCGCTGGAAAGCTGCAGGCTCAGTGCCAGTGTTCTGCAGCTTCTTTCTTCACGTTTCAGCAGCTAGCACGCTCTCCGTGTGCAGGAGAAGCGGCTGAGGCTTCCTTGCCGGAGAAGCGGCACCTTCGCCGGCAGAGAGCATCCTGCCGGCCGCGGTGCGCTCCGGAGCGGGGGCTTGTGCCGAAAGAGGCCGGCAACAGGCGCTTACCTTCGGACAGCTCCGGATGCCCGTCTAATGCGTCTCTTGTCGCCTACACGGCAGGGAAAAGCTTTTCCACTCTGTCTAGGAAGGAGAAAGTGTGCCAGCACAGCAAATGCCTCCCGGACTTTCCCTGCAATTCAGCAAGTGCTTTGCAGCTTGAAATTGGAAGGAAAGCCTCAGATTTAGCAGCCAGAGCTTCAGGAGGAGCAGCAGCGAGCACAGCATCGCTTTTGCAGCAGCTCCTTCCATGTGCATGTTTTTGGGAGTGGAAAGGCTTGCAGAGTGTTCAAGTAGCTTTTTCTCTCCGCTGGAAAGCTGCAGGCTCAGTGCCAGTGTTCTGCAGCTTCTTTCTTCACGTTTCAGCAGCTAGCACGCTCTCCGTGTGCAGGAGAAGCGGCTGAGGCTTCCTTGCCGGAGAAGCGGCACCTTCGCCGGCAGAGAGCATCCTGCCGGCCGCGGTGCGCTCCGGAGCGGGGGCTTGTGCCGAAAGAGGCCGGCAACAGGCGCTTACCTTCGGACAGCTCCGGATGCCCGTCTAATGCGTCTCTTGTCGCCTACACGGCAGGGAAAAGCTTTTCCACTCTGTCTAGGAAGGAGAAAGTGTGCCAGCACAGCAAATGCCTCCCGGACTTTCCCTGCAATTCAGCAAGTGCTTTGCAGCTTGAAATTGGAAGGAAAGCCTCAGATTTAGCAGCCAGAGCTTCAGGAGGAGCAGCAGCGAGCACAGCATCGCTTTTGCAGCAGCTCCTTCCATGTGCATGTTTTTGGGAGTGGAAAGGCTTGCAGAGTGTTCAAGTAGCTTTTTCTCTCCGCCGGAAAGCTGCACGCTCAGTGCCAGTGTTCTGCAGCTTCTTTCTTCACGTTTCAGCAGCTAGCACGCTCTCCGTGTGCAGGAGAAGCGGCTGAGGCTTCCTTGCCGGAGAAGCGGCACCTTCGCCGGCAGAGAGCATCCTGCCGGCCGCGGTGCGCTCCGGAGCGGGGGCTTGTGCCGAAAGAGGCCGGGAACAGGCGCTTACCTTCGGACAGCTCCGGATGCCCGTCTAATGCGTCTCTTGTCGCCTACACGGCAGGGAAAAGCTTTTCCACTCTGTCTAGGAAGGAGAAAGTGTGCCAGCACAGCAAATGCCTCCCGGACTTTCCCTGCAATTCAGCAAGTGCTTTGCAGCTTGAAATTGGAAGGAAAGCCTCAGATTTAGCAGCCAGAGCTTCAGGAGGAGCAGCAGCGAGCACAGCATCGCTTTTGCAGCAGCTCCTTCCATGTGCATGTTTTTGGGAGTGGAAAGGCTTGCAGAGTGTTCAAGTAGCTTTTTCTCTCCGCTGGAAAGCTGCACGCTCAGTGCCAGTGTTCTGCAGCTTCTTTCTTCACGTTTCAGCAGCTAGCACGCTCTCCGTGTGCAGGAGAAGCGGCTGAGGCTTCCTTGCCGGAGAAGCGGCACCTTCGCCGGCAGAGAGCCTCCGGCCGGCCGCGGTGCGCTCCGGAGCGGGGGCTTGTGCCGAAAGAGGCCGGCAACAGGCGCTTACCTTCGGACAGCTCCGGATGCCCGTCTAATGCGTCTCTTGTCGCCTACACGGCAGGGAAAAGCTTTTCCACTCTGTCTAGGAAGGAGAAAGTGTGCCAGCACAGCAAATGCCTCCCGGACTTTCCCTGCAATTCAGCAAGTGCTTTGCAGCTTGAAATTGGAAGGAAAGCCTCAGATTTAGCAGCCAGAGCTTCAGGAGGAGCAGCAGCGAGCACAGCATCGCTTTTGCAGCAGCTCCTTCCATGTGCATGTTTTTGGGAGTGGAAAGGCTTGCAGAGTGTTCAAGTAGCTTTTTCTCTCCGCTGGAAAGCTGCAGGCTCAGTGCCAGTGTTCTGCAGCTTCTTTCTTCACGTTTCAGCAGCTAGCACGCTCTCCGTGTGCAGGAGAAGCGGCTGAGGCTTCCTTGCCGGAGAAGCGGCACCTTCGCCGGCAGAGAGCATCCGGCCGGCCGCGGTGCGCTCCGGAGCGGGGGCTTGTGCCGAAAGAGGCCGGGAACAGGCGCTTACCTTCGGACAGCTCCGGATGCCCGTCTAATGCGTCTCTTGTCGCCTACACGGCAGGGAAAAGCTTTTCCACTCTGTCTAGGAAGGAGAAAGTGTGCCAGCACAGCAAATGCCTCCCGGACTTTCCCTGCAATTCAGCAAGTGCTTTGCAGCTTGAAATTGGAAGGAAAGCCTCAGATTTAGCAGCCAGAGCTTCAGGAGGAGCAGCAGCGAGCACAGCATCGCTTTTGCAGCAGCTCCTTCCATGTGCATGTTTTTGGGAGTGGAAAGGCTTGCAGAGTGTTCAAGTAGCTTTTTCTCTCCGCTGGAAAGCTGCAGGCTCAGTGCCAGTGTTCTGCAGCTTCTTTCTTCACGTTTCAGCAGCTAGCACGCTCTCCGTGTGCAGGAGAAGCGGCTGAGGCTTCCTTGCCGGAGAAGCGGCACCTTCGCCGGCAGAGAGCCTCCGGCCGGCCGCGGTGCGCTCCGGAGCGGGGGCTTGTGCCGAAAGAGGCCGGCAACAGGCGCTTACCTTCGGACAGCTCCGGATGCCCGTCTAATGCGTCTCTTGTCGCCTACACGGCAGGGAAAAGCTTTTCCACTCTGTCTAGGAAGGAGAAAGTGTGCCAGCACAGCAAATGCCTCCCGGACTTTCCCTGCAATTCAGCAAGTGCTTTGCAGCTTGAAATTGGAAGGAAAGCCTCAGATTTAGCAGCCAGAGCTTCAGGAGGAGCAGCAGCGAGCACAGCATCGCTTTTGCAGCAGCTCCTTCCATGTGCATGTTTTTGGGAGTGGAAAGGCTTGCAGAGTGTTCAAGTAGCTTTTTCTCTCCGCTGGAAAGCTGCAGGCTCAGTGCCAGTGTTCTGCAGCTTCTTTCTTCACGTTTCAGCAGCTAGCACGCTCTCCGTGTGCAGGAGAAGCGGCTGAGGCTTCCTTGCCGGAGAAGCGGCACCTTCGCCGGCAGAGAGCCTCCGGCCGGCCGCGGTGCGCTCCGGAGCGGGGGCTTGTGCCGAAAGAGGCCGGCAACAGGCGCTTACCTTCGGACAGCTCCGGATGCCCGTCTAATGCGTCTCTTGTCGCCTACACGGCAGGGAAAAGCTTTTCCACTCTGTCTAGGAAGGAGAAAGTGTGCCAGCACAGCAAATGCCTCCCGGACTTTCCCTGCAATTCAGCAAGTGCTTTGCAGCTTGAAATTGGAAGGAAAGCCTCAGATTTAGCAGCCAGAGCTTCAGGAGGAGCAGCAGCGAGCACAGCATCGCTTTTGCAGCAGCTCCTTCCATGTGCATGTTTTTGGGAGTGGAAAGGCTTGCAGAGTGTTCAAGTAGCTTTTTCTCTCCGCTGGAAAGCTGCAGGCTCAGTGCCAGTGTTCTGCAGCTTCTTTCTTCACGTTTCAGCAGCTAGCACGCTCTCCGTGTGCAGGAGAAGCGGCTGAGGCTTCCTTGCCGGAGAAGCGGCACCTTCGCCGGCAGAGAGCCTCCGGCCGGCCGCGGTGCGCTCCGGAGCGGGGGCTTGTGCCGAAAGAGGCCGGCAACAGGCGCTTACCTTCGGACAGCTCCGGATGCCCGTCTAATGCGTCTCTTGTCGCCTACACGGCAGGGAAAAGCTTTTCCACTCTGTCTAGGAAGGAGAAAGTGTGCCAGCACAGCAAATGCCTCCCGGACTTTCCCTGCAATTCAGCAAGTGCTTTGCAGCTTGAAATTGGAAGGAAAGCCTCAGATTTAGCAGCCAGAGCTTCAGGAGGAGCAGCAGCGAGCACAGCATCGCTTTTGCAGCAGCTCCTTCCATGTGCATGTTTTTGGGAGTGGAAAGGCTTGCAGAGTGTTCAAGTAGCTTTTTCTCTCCGCTGGAAAGCTGCAGGCTCAGTGCCAGTGTTCTGCAGCTTCTTTCTTCACGTTTCAGCAGCTAGCACGCTCTCCGTGTGCAGGAGAAGCGGCTGAGGCTTCCTTGCCGGAGAAGCGGCACCTTCGCCGGCAGAGAGCCTCCGGCCGGCCGCGGTGCGCTCCGGAGCGGGGGCTTGTGCCGAAAGAGGCCGGGAACAGGCGCTTACCTTCGGACAGCTCCGGATGCCCGTCTAATGCGTCTCTTGTCGCCTACACGGCAGGGAAAAGCTTTTCCACTCTGTCTAGGAAGGAGAAAGTGTGCCAGCACAGCAAATGCCTCCCGGACTTTCCCTGCAATTCAGCAAGTGCTTTGCAGCTTGAAATTGGAAGGAAAGCCTCAGATTTAGCAGCCAGAGCTTCAGGAGGAGCAGCAGCGAGCACAGCATCGCTTTTGCAGCAGCTCCTTCCATGTGCATGTTTTTGGGAGTGGAAAGGCTTGCAGAGTGTTCAAGTAGCTTTTTCTCTCCGCTGGAAAGCTGCAGGCTCAGTGCCAGTGTTCTGCAGCTTCTTTCTTCACGTTTCAGCAGCTAGCACGCTCTCCGTGTGCAGGAGAAGCGGCTGAGGCTTCCTTGCCGGAGAAGCGGCACCTTCGCCGGCAGAGAGCATCCTGCCGGCCGCGGTGCGCTCCGGAGCGGGGGCTTGTGCCGAAAGAGGCCGGGAACAGGCGCTTACCTTCGGACAGCTCCGGATGCCCGTCTAATGCGTCTCTTGTCGCCTACACGGCAGGGAAAAGCTTTTCCACTCTGTCTAGGAAGGAGAAAGTGTGCCAGCACAGCAAATGCCTCCCGGACTTTCCCTGCAATTCAGCAAGTGCTTTGCAGCTTGAAATTGGAAGGAAAGCCTCAGATTTAGCAGCCAGAGCTTCAGGAGGAGCAGCAGCGAGCACAGCATCGCTTTTGCAGCAGCTCCTTCCATGTGCATGTTTTTGGGAGTGGAAAGGCTTGCAGAGTGTTCAAGTAGCTTTTTCTCTCCGCTGGAAAGCTGCAGGCTCAGTGCCAGTGTTCTGCAGCTTCTTTCTTCACGTTTCAGCAGCTAGCACGCTCTCCGTGTGCAGGAGAAGCGGCTGAGGCTTCCTTGCCGGAGAAGCGGCACCTTCGCCGGCAGAGAGCCTCCGGCCGGCCGCGGTGCGCTCCGGAGCGGGGGCTTGTGCCGAAAGAGGCCGGCAACAGGCGCTTACCTTCGGACAGCTCCGGATGCCCGTCTAATGCGTCTCTTGTCGCCTACACGGCAGGGAAAAGCTTTTCCACTCTGTCTAGGAAGGAGAAAGTGTGCCAGCACAGCAAATGCCTCCCGGACTTTCCCTGCAATTCAGCAAGTGCTTTGCAGCTTGAAATTGGAAGGAAAGCCTCAGATTTAGCAGCCAGAGCTTCAGGAGGAGCAGCAGCGAGCACAGCATCGCTTTTGCAGCAGCTCCTTCCATGTGCATGTTTTTGGGAGTGGAAAGGCTTGCAGAGTGTTCAAGTAGCTTTTTCTCTCCGCTGGAAAGCTGCAGGCTCAGTGCCAGTGTTCTGCAGCTTCTTTCTTCACGTTTCAGCAGCTAGCACGCTCTCCGTGTGCAGGAGAAGCGGCTGAGGCTTCCTTGCCGGAGAAGCGGCACCTTCGCCGGCAGAGAGCCTCCGGCCGGCCGCGGTGCGCTCCGGAGCGGGGGCTTGTGCCGAAAGAGGCCGGCAACAGGCGCTTACCTTCGGACAGCTCCGGATGCCCGTCTAATGCGTCTCTTGTCGCCTACACGGCAGGGAAAAGCTTTTCCACTCTGTCTAGGAAGGAGAAAGTGTGCCAGCACAGCAAATGCCTCCCGGACTTTCCCTGCAATTCAGCAAGTGCTTTGCAGCTTGAAATTGGAAGGAAAGCCTCAGATTTAGCAGCCAGAGCTTCAGGAGGAGCAGCAGCGAGCACAGCATCGCTTTTGCAGCAGCTCCTTCCATGTGCATGTTTTTGGGAGTGGAAAGGCTTGCAGAGTGTTCAAGTAGCTTTTTCTCTCCGCTGGAAAGCTGCACGCTCAGTGCCAGTGTTCTGCAGCTTCTTTCTTCACGTTTCAGCAGCTAGCACGCTCTCCGTGTGCAGGAGAAGCGGCTGAGGCTTCCTTGCCGGAGAAGCGGCACCTTCGCCGGCAGAGAGCATCCTGCCGGCCGCGGTGCGCTCCGGAGCGGGGGCTTGTGCCGAAAGAGGCCGGCAACAGGCGCTTACCTTCGGACAGCTCCGGATGCCCGTCTAATGCGTCTCTTGTCGCCTACACGGCAGGGAAAAGCTTTTCCACTCTGTCTAGGAAGGAGAAAGTGTGCCAGCACAGCAAATGCCTCCCGGACTTTCCCTGCAATTCAGCAAGTGCTTTGCAGCTTGAAATTGGAAGGAAAGCCTCAGATTTAGCAGCCAGAGCTTCAGGAGGAGCAGCAGCGAGCACAGCATCGCTTTTGCAGCAGCTCCTTCCATGTGCATGTTTTTGGGAGTGGAAAGGCTTGCAGAGTGTTCAAGTAGCTTTTTCTCTCCGCTGGAAAGCTGCAGGCTCAGTGCCAGTGTTCTGCAGCTTCTTTCTTCACGTTTCAGCAGCTAGCACGCTCTCCGTGTGCAGGAGAAGCGGCTGAGGCTTCCTTGCCGGAGAAGCGGCACCTTCGCCGGCAGAGAGCCTCCGGCCGGCCGCGGTGCGCTCCGGAGCGGGGGCTTGTGCCGAAAGAGGCCGGGAACAGGCGCTTACCTTCGGACAGCTCCGGATGCCCGTCTAATGCGTCTCTTGTCGCCTACACGGCAGGGAAAAGCTTTTCCACTCTGTCTAGGAAGGAGAAAGTGTGCCAGCACAGCAAATGCCTCCCGGACTTTCCCTGCAATTCAGCAAGTGCTTTGCAGCTTGAAATTGGAAGGAAAGCCTCAGATTTAGCAGCCAGAGCTTCAGGAGGAGCAGCAGCGAGCACAGCATCGCTTTTGCAGCAGCTCCTTCCATGTGCATGTTTTTGGGAGTGGAAAGGCTTGCAGAGTGTTCAAGTAGCTTTTTCTCTCCGCTGGAAAGCTGCAGGCTCAGTGCCAGTGTTCTGCAGCTTCTTTCTTCACGTTTCAGCAGCTAGCACGCTCTCCGTGTGCAGGAGAAGCGGCTGAGGCTTCCTTGCCGGAGAAGCGGCACCTTCGCCGGCAGAGAGCCTCCGGCCGGCCGCGGTGCGCTCCGGAGCGGGGGCTTGTGCCGAAAGAGGCCGGCAACAGGCGCTTACCTTCGGACAGCTCCGGATGCCCGTCTAATGCGTCTCTTGTCGCCTACACGGCAGGGAAAAGCTTTTCCACTCTGTCTAGGAAGGAGAAAGTGTGCCAGCACAGCAAATGCCTCCCGGACTTTCCCTGCAATTCAGCAAGTGCTTTGCAGCTTGAAATTGGAAGGAAAGCCTCAGATTTAGCAGCCAGAGCTTCAGGAGGAGCAGCAGCGAGCACAGCATCGCTTTTGCAGCAGCTCCTTCCATGTGCATGTTTTTGGGAGTGGAAAGGCTTGCAGAGTGTTCAAGTAGCTTTTTCTCTCCGCTGGAAAGCTGCAGGCTCAGTGCCAGTGTTCTGCAGCTTCTTTCTTCACGTTTCAGCAGCTAGCACGCTCTCCGTGTGCAGGAGAAGCGGCTGAGGCTTCCTTGCCGGAGAAGCGGCACCTTCGCCGGCAGAGAGCCTCCGGCCGGCCGCGGTGCGCTCCGGAGCGGGGGCTTGTGCCGAAAGAGGCCGGCAACAGGCGCTTACCTTCGGACAGCTCCGGATGCCCGTCTAATGCGTCTCTTGTCGCCTACACGGCAGGGAAAAGCTTTTCCACTCTGTCTAGGAAGGAGAAAGTGTGCCAGCACATCAAATGCCTCCCGGACTTTCCCTGCAATTCAGCAAGTGCTTTGCAGCTTGAAATTGGAAGGAAAGCCTCAGATTTAGCAGCCAGAGCTTCAGGAGGAGCAGCAGCGAGCACAGCATCGCTTTTGCAGCAGCTCCTTCCATGTGCATGTTTTTGGCAGTGGAAAGGCTTGCAGAGTGTTCAAGTAGCTTTTTCTCTCCGCTGGAAAGCTGCACGCTCAGTGCCAGTGTTCTGCAGCTTCTTTCTTCACGTTTCAGCAGCTAGCACGCTCTCCGTGTGCAGGAGAAGCGGCTGAGGCTTCCTTGCCGGAGAAGCGGCACCTTCGCCGGCAGAGAGCCTCCGGCCGGCCGCGGTGCGCTCCGGAGCGGGGGCTTGTGCCGAAAGAGGCCGGCAACAGGCGCTTACCTTCGGACAGCTCCGGATGCCCGTCTAATGCGTCTCTTGTCGCCTACACGGCAGGGAAAAGCTTTTCCACTCTGTCTAGGAAGGAGAAAGTGTGCCAGCACAGCAAATGCCTCCCGGACTTTCCCTGCAATTCAGCAAGTGCTTTGCAGCTTGAAATTGGAAGGAAAGCCTCAGATTTAGCAGCCAGAGCTTCAGGAGGAGCAGCAGCGAGCACAGCATCGCTTTTGCAGCAGCTCCTTCCATGTGCATGTTTTTGGGAGTGGAAAGGCTTGCAGAGTGTTCAAGTAGCTTTTTCTCTCCGCTGGAAAGCTGCACGCTCAGTGCCAGTGTTCTGCAGCTTCTTTCTTCACGTTTCAGCAGCTAGCACGCTCTCCGTGTGCAGGAGAAGCGGCTGAGGCTTCCTTGCCGGAGAAGCGGCACCTTCGCCGGCAGAGAGCCTCCGGCCGGCCGCGGTGCGCTCCGGAGCGGGGGCTTGTGCCGAAAGAGGCCGGCAACAGGCGCTTACCTTCGGACAGCTCCGGATGCCCGTCTAATGCGTCTCTTGTCGCCTACACGGCAGGGAAAAGCTTTTCCACTCTGTCTAGGAAGGAGAAAGTGTGCCAGCACAGCAAATGCCTCCCGGACTTTCCCTGCAATTCAGCAAGTGCTTTGCAGCTTGAAATTGGAAGGAAAGCCTCAGATTTAGCAGCCAGAGCTTCAGGAGGAGCAGCAGCGAGCACAGCATCGCTTTTGCAGCAGCTCCTTCCATGTGCATGTTTTTGGGAGTGGAAAGGCTTGCAGAGTGTTCAAGTAGCTTTTTCTCTCCGCTGGAAAGCTGCACGCTCAGTGCCAGTGTTCTGCAGCTTCTTTCTTCACGTTTCAGCAGCTAGCACGCTCTCCGTGTGCAGGAGAAGCGGCTGAGGCTTCCTTGCCGGAGAAGCGGCACCTTCGCCGGCAGAGAGCCTCCGGCCGGCCGCGGTGCGCTCCGGAGCGGGGGCTTGTGCCGAAAGAGGCCGGGAACAGGCGCTTACCTTCGGACAGCTCCGGATGCCCGTCTAATGCGTCTCTTGTCGCCTACACGGCAGGGAAAAGCTTTTCCACTCTGTCTAGGAAGGAGAAAGTGTGCCAGCACAGCAAATGCCTCCCGGACTTTCCCTGCAATTCAGCAAGTGCTTTGCAGCTTGAAATTGGAAGGAAAGCCTCAGATTTAGCAGCCAGAGCTTCAGGAGGAGCAGCAGCGAGCACAGCATCGCTTTTGCAGCAGCTCCTTTCATGTGCATGTTTTTGGGAGTGGAAAGGCTTGCAGAGTGTTCAAGTAGCTTTTTCTCTCCGCTGGAAAGCTGCAGGCTCAGTGCCAGTGTTCTGCAGCTTCTTTCTTCACGTTTCAGCAGCTAGCACGCTCTCCGTGTGCAGGAGAAGCGGCTGAGGCTTCCTTGCCGGAGAAGCGGCACCTTCGCCGGCAGAGAGCCTCCGGCCGGCCGCGGTGCGCTCCGGAGCGGGGGCTTGTGCCGAAAGAGGCCGGGAACAGGCGCTTACCTTCGGACAGCTCCGGATGCCCGTCTAATGCGTCTCTTGTCGCCTACACGGCAGGGAAAAGCTTTTCCACTCTGTATAGGAAGGAGAAAGTGTGCCAGCACAGCAAATGCCTCCCGGACTTTCCCTGCAATTCAGCAAGTGCTTTGCAGCTTGAAATTGGAAGGAAAGCCTCAGATTTAGCAGCCAGAGCTTCAGGAGGAGCAGCAGCGAGCACAGCATCGCTTTTGCAGCAGCTCCTTCCATGTGCATGTTTTTGGGAGTGGAAAGGCTTGCAGAGTGTTCAAGTAGCTTTTTCTCTCCGCTGGAAAGCTGCAGGCTCAGTGCCAGTGTTCTGCAGCTTCTTTCTTCACGTTTCAGCAGCTAGCACGCTCTCCGTGTGCAGGAGAAGCGGCTGAGGCTTCCTTGCCGGAGAAGCGGCACCTTCGCCGGCAGAGAGCATCCGGCCGGCCGCGGTGCGCTCCGGAGCGGGGGCTTGTGCCGAAAGAGGCCGGCAACAGGCGCTTACCTTCGGACAGCTCCGGATGCCCGTCTAATGCGTCTCTTGTCGCCTACACGGCAGGGAAAAGCTTTTCCACTCTGTCTAGGAAGGAGAAAGTGTGCCAGCACAGCAAATGCCTCCCGGACTTTCCCTGCAATTCAGCAAGTGCTTTGCAGCTTGAAATTGGAAGGAAAGCCTCAGATTTAGCAGCCAGAGCTTCAGGAGGAGCAGCAGCGAGCACAGCATCGCTTTTGCAGCAGCTCCTTCCATGTGCATGTTTTTGGGAGTGGAAAGGCTTGCAGAGTGTTCAAGTAGCTTTTTCTCTCCGCTGGAAAGCTGCACGCTCAGTGCCAGTGTTCTGCAGCTTCTTTCTTCACGTTTCAGCAGCTAGCACGCTCTCCGTGTGCAGGAGAAGCGGCTGAGGCTTCCTTGCCGGAGAAGCGGCACCTTCGCCGGCAGAGAGCATCCTGCCGGCCGCGGTGCGCTCCGGAGCGGGGGCTTGTGCCGAAAGAGGCCGGGAACAGGCGCTTACCTTCGGACAGCTCCGGATGCCCGTCTAATGCGTCTCTTGTCGCCTACACGGCAGGGAAAAGCTTTTCCACTCTGTCTAGGAAGGAGAAAGTGTGCCAGCACAGCAAATGCCTCCCGGACTTTCCCTGCAATTCAGCAAGTGCTTTGCAGCTTGAAATTGGAAGGAAAGCCTCAGATTTAGCAGCCAGAGCTTCAGGAGGAGCAGCAGCGAGCACAGCATCGCTTTTGCAGCAGCTCCTTCCATGTGCATGTTTTTGGGAGTGGAAAGGCTTGCAGAGTGTTCAAGTAGCTTTTTCTCTCCGCTGGAAAGCTGCAGGCTCAGTGCCAGTGTTCTGCAGCTTCTTTCTTCACGTTTCAGCAGCTAGCACGCTCTCCGTGTGCAGGAGAAGCGGCTGAGGCTTCCTTGCCGGAGAAGCGGCACCTTCGCCGGCAGAGAGCCTCCGGCCGGCCGCGGTGCGCTCCGGAGCGGGGGCTTGTGCCGAAAGAGGCCGGGAACAGGCGCTTACCTTCGGACAGCTCCGGATGCCCGTCTAATGCGTCTCTTGTCGCCTACACGGCAGGGAAAAGCTTTTCCACTCTGTCTAGGAAGGAGAAAGTGTGCCAGCACAGCAAATGCCTCCCGGACTTTCCCTGCAATTCAGCAAGTGCTTTGCAGCTTGAAATTGGAAGGAAAGCCTCAGATTTAGCAGCCAGAGCTTCAGGAGGAGCAGCAGCGAGCACAGCATCGCTTTTGCAGCAGCTCCTTCCATGTGCATGTTTTTGGGAGTGGAAAGGCTTGCAGAGTGTTCAAGTAGCTTTTTCTCTCCGCTGGAAAGCTGCACGCTCAGTGCCAGTGTTCTGCAGCTTCTTTCTTCACGTTTCAGCAGCTAGCACGCTCTCCGTGTGCAGGAGAAGCGGCTGAGGCTTCCTTGCCGGAGAAGCGGCACCTTCGCCGGCAGAGAGCCTCCGGCCGGCCGCGGTGCGCTCCGGAGCGGGGGCTTGTGCCGAAAGAGGCCGGCAACAGGCGCTTACCTTCGGACAGCTCCGGATGCCCGTCTAATGCGTCTCTTGTCGCCTACACGGCAGGGAAAAGCTTTTCCACTCTGTCTAGGAAGGAGAAAGTGTGCCAGCACAGCAAATGCCTCCCGGACTTTCCCTGCAATTCAGCAAGTGCTTTGCAGCTTGAAATTGGAAGGAAAGCCTCAGATTTAGCAGCCAGAGCTTCAGGAGGAGCAGCAGCGAGCACAGCATCGCTTTTGCAGCAGCTCCTTCCATGTGCATGTTTTTGGGAGTGGAAAGGCTTGCAGAGTGTTCAAGTAGCTTTTTCTCTCCGCTGGAAAGCTGCAGGCTCAGTGCCAGTGTTCTGCAGCTTCTTTCTTCACGTTTCAGCAGCTAGCACGCTCTCCGTGTGCAGGAGAAGCGGCTGAGGCTTCCTTGCCGGAGAAGCGGCACCTTCGCCGGCAGAGAGCCTCCGGCCGGCCGCGGTGCGCTCCGGAGCGGGGGCTTGTGCCGAAAGAGGCCGGCAACAGGCGCTTACCTTCGGACAGCTCCGGATGCCCGTCTAATGCGTCTCTTGTCGCCTACACGGCAGGGAAAAGCTTTTCCACTCTGTCTAGGAAGGAGAAAGTGTGCCAGCACAGCAAATGCCTCCCGGACTTTCCCTGCAATTCAGCAAGTGCTTTGCAGCTTGAAATTGGAAGGAAAGCCTCAGATTTAGCAGCCAGAGCTTCAGGAGGAGCAGCAGCGAGCACAGCATCGCTTTTGCAGCAGCTCCTTCCATGTGCATGTTTTTGGGAGTGGAAAGGCTTGCAGAGTGTTCAAGTAGCTTTTTCTCTCCGCTGGAAAGCTGCACGCTCAGTGCCAGTGTTCTGCAGCTTCTTTCTTCACGTTTCAGCAGCTAGCACGCTCTCCGTGTGCAGGAGAAGCGGCTGAGGCTTCCTTGCCGGAGAAGCGGCACCTTCG
Organism: Fringilla coelebs; assembly: GCF_963513975.1. Taxonomy (NCBI): domain Eukaryota; kingdom Metazoa; phylum Chordata; class Aves; order Passeriformes; family Fringillidae; genus Fringilla; species Fringilla coelebs. The sequence goes on along the minus strand of NW_028167509.1, from coordinate 16,103 downwards.
CCGGCAGAGAGCCTCCGGCCGGCCGCGGTGCGCTCCGGAGCGGGGGCTTGTGCCGAAAGAGGCCGGCAACAGGCGCTTACCTTCGGACAGCTCCGGATGCCCGTCTAATGCGTCTCTTGTCGCCTACACGGCAGGGAAAAGCTTTTCCACTCTGTCTAGGAAGGAGAAAGTGTGCCAGCACAGCAAATGCCTCCCGGACTTTCCCTGCAATTCAGCAAGTGCTTTGCAGCTTGAAATTGGAAGGAAAGCCTCAGATTTAGCAGCCAGAGCTTCAGGAGGAGCAGCAGCGAGCACAGCATCGCTTTTGCAGCAGCTCCTTCCATGTGCATGTTTTTGGGAGTGGAAAGGCTTGCAGAGTGTTCAAGTAGCTTTTTCTCTCCGCTGGAAAGCTGCAGGCTCAGTGCCAGTGTTCTGCAGCTTCTTTCTTCACGTTTCAGCAGCTAGCACGCTCTCCGTGTGCAGGAGAAGCGGCTGAGGCTTCCTTGCCGGAGAAGCGGCACCTTCGCCGGCAGAGAGCCTCCGGCCGGCCGCGGTGCGCTCCGGAGCGGGGGCTTGTGCCGAAAGAGGCCGGCAACAGGCGCTTACCTTCGGACAGCTCCGGATGCCCGTCTAATGCGTCTCTTGTCGCCTACACGGCAGGGAAAAGCTTTTCCACTCTGTCTAGGAAGGAGAAAGTGTGCCAGCACAGCAAATGCCTCCCGGACTTTCCCTGCAATTCAGCAAGTGCTTTGCAGCTTGAAATTGGAAGGAAAGCCTCAGATTTAGCAGCCAGAGCTTCAGGAGGAGCAGCAGCGAGCACAGCATCGCTTTTGCAGCAGCTCCTTCCATGTGCATGTTTTTGGGAGTGGAAAGGCTTGCAGAGTGTTCAAGTAGCTTTTTCTCTCCGCTGGAAAGCTGCAGGCTCAGTGCCAGTGTTCTGCAGCTTCTTTCTTCACGTTTCAGCAGCTAGCACGCTCTCCGTGTGCAGGAGAAGCGGCTGAGGCTTCCTTGCCGGAGAAGCGGCACCTTCGCCGGCAGAGAGCCTCCGGCCGGCCGCGGTGCGCTCCGGAGCGGGGGCTTGTGCCGAAAGAGGCCGGGAACAGGCGCTTACCTTCGGACAGCTCCGGATGCCCGTCTAATGCGTCTCTTGTCGCCTACACGGCAGGGAAAAGCTTTTCCACTCTGTCTAGGAAGGAGAAAGTGTGCCAGCACAGCAAATGCCTCCCGGACTTTCCCTGCAATTCAGCAAGTGCTTTGCAGCTTGAAATTGGAAGGAAAGCCTCAGATTTAGCAGCCAGAGCTTCAGGAGGAGCAGCAGCGAGCACAGCATCGCTTTTGCAGCAGCTCCTTTCATGTGCATGTTTTTGGGAGTGGAAAGGCTTGCAGAGTGTTCAAGTAGCTTTTTCTCTCCGCTGGAAAGCTGCAGGCTCAGTGCCAGTGTTCTGCAGCTTCTTTCTTCACGTTTCAGCAGCTAGCACGCTCTCCGTGTGCAGGAGAAGCGGCTGAGGCTTCCTTGCCGGAGAAGCGGCACCTTCGCCGGCAGAGAGCCTCCGGCCGGCCGCGGTGCGCTCCGGAGCGGGGGCTTGTGCCGAAAGAGGCCGGCAACAGGCGCTTACCTTCGGACAGCTCCGGATGCCCGTCTAATGCGTCTCTTGTCGCCTACACGGCAGGGAAAAGCTTTTCCACTCTGTCTAGGAAGGAGAAAGTGTGCCAGCACAGCAAATGCCTCCCGGACTTTCCCTGCAATTCAGCAAGTGCTTTGCAGCTTGAAATTGGAAGGAAAGCCTCAGATTTAGCAGCCAGAGCTTCAGGAGGAGCAGCAGCGAGCACAGCATCGCTTTTGCAGCAGCTCCTTCCATGTGCATGTTTTTGGGAGTGGAAAGGCTTGCAGAGTGTTCAAGTAGCTTTTTCTCTCCGCTGGAAAGCTGCACGCTCAGTGCCAGTGTTCTGCAGCTTCTTTCTTCACGTTTCAGCAGCTAGCACGCTCTCCGTGTGCAGGAGAAGCGGCTGAGGCTTCCTTGCCGGAGAAGCGGCACCTTCGCCGGCAGAGAGCCTCCGGCCGGCCGCGGTGCGCTCCGGAGCGGGGGCTTGTGCCGAAAGAGGCCGGCAACAGGCGCTTACCTTCGGACAGCTCCGGATGCCCGTCTAATGCGTCTCTTGTCGCCTACACGGCAGGGAAAAGCTTTTCCACTCTGTCTAGGAAGGAGAAAGTGTGCCAGCACAGCAAATGCCTCCCGGACTTTCCCTGCAATTCAGCAAGTGCTTTGCAGCTTGAAATTGGAAGGAAAGCCTCAGATTTAGCAGCCAGAGCTTCAGGAGGAGCAGCAGCGAGCACAGCATCGCTTTTGCAGCAGCTCCTTCCATGTGCATGTTTTTGGGAGTGGAAAGGCTTGCAGAGTGTTCAAGTAGCTTTTTCTCTCCGCTGGAAAGCTGCACGCTCAGTGCCAGTGTTCTGCAGCTTCTTTCTTCACGTTTCAGCAGCTAGCACGCTCTCCGTGTGCAGGAGAAGCGGCTGAGGCTTCCTTGCCGGAGAAGCGGCACCTTCGCCGGCAGAGAGCCTCCGGCCGGCCGCGGTGCGCTCCGGAGCGGGGGCTTGTGCCGAAAGAGGCCGGCAACAGGCGCTTACCTTCGGACAGCTCCGGATGCCCGTCTAATGCGTCTCTTGTCGCCTACACGGCAGGGAAAAGCTTTTCCACTCTGTCTAGGAAGGAGAAAGTGTGCCAGCACAGCAAATGCCTCCCGGACTTTCCCTGCAATTCAGCAAGTGCTTTGCAGCTTGAAATTGGAAGGAAAGCCTCAGATTTAGCAGCCAGAGCTTCAGGAGGAGCAGCAGCGAGCACAGCATCGCTTTTGCAGCAGCTCCTTCCATGTGCATGTTTTTGGGAGTGGAAAGGCTTGCAGAGTGTTCAAGTAGCTTTTTCTCTCCGCTGGAAAGCTGCAGGCTCAGTGCCAGTGTTCTGCAGCTTCTTTCTTCACGTTTCAGCAGCTAGCACGCTCTCCGTGTGCAGGAGAAGCGGCTGAGGCTTCCTTGCCGGAGAAGCGGCACCTTCGCCGGCAGAGAGCCTCCGGCCGGCCGCGGTGCGCTCCGGAGCGGGGGCTTGTGCCGAAAGAGGCCGGCAACAGGCGCTTACCTTCGGACAGCTCCGGATGCCCGTCTAATGCGTCTCTTGTCGCCTACACGGCAGGGAAAAGCTTTTCCACTCTGTCTAGGAAGGAGAAAGTGTGCCAGCACAGCAAATGCCTCCCGGACTTTCCCTGCAATTCAGCAAGTGCTTTGCAGCTTGAAATTGGAAGGAAAGCCTCAGATTTAGCAGCCAGAGCTTCAGGAGGAGCAGCAGCGAGCACAGCATCGCTTTTGCAGCAGCTCCTTCCATGTGCATGTTTTTGGGAGTGGAAAGGCTTGCAGAGTGTTCAAGTAGCTTTTTCTCTCCGCTGGAAAGCTGCACGCTCAGTGCCAGTGTTCTGCAGCTTCTTTCTTCACGTTTCAGCAGCTAGCACGCTCTCCGTGTGCAGGAGAAGCGGCTGAGGCTTCCTTGCCGGAGAAGCGGCACCTTCGCCGGCAGAGAGCCTCCGGCCGGCCGCGGTGCGCTCCGGAGCGGGGGCTTGTGCCGAAAGAGGCCGGCAACAGGCGCTTACCTTCGGACAGCTCCGGATGCCCGTCTAATGCGTCTCTTGTCGCCTACACGGCAGGGAAAAGCTTTTCCACTCTGTCTAGGAAGGAGAAAGTGTGCCAGCACAGCAAATGCCTCCCGGACTTTCCCTGCAATTCAGCAAGTGCTTTGCAGCTTGAAATTGGAAGGAAAGCCTCAGATTTAGCAGCCAGAGCTTCAGGAGGAGCAGCAGCGAGCACAGCATCGCTTTTGCAGCAGCTCCTTCCATGTGCATGTTTTTGGGAGTGGAAAGGCTTGCAGAGTGTTCAAGTAGCTTTTTCTCTCCGCTGGAAAGCTGCAGGCTCAGTGCCAGTGTTCTGCAGCTTCTTTCTTCACGTTTCAGCAGCTAGCACGCTCTCCGTGTGCAGGAGAAGCGGCTGAGGCTTCCTTGCCGGAGAAGCGGCACCTTCGCCGGCAGAGAGCCTCCGGCCGGCCGCGGTGCGCTCCGGAGCGGGGGCTTGTGCCGAAAGAGGCCGGCAACAGGCGCTTACCTTCGGACAGCTCCGGATGCCCGTCTAATGCGTCTCTTGTCGCCTACACGGCAGGGAAAAGCTTTTCCACTCTGTCTAGGAAGGAGAAAGTGTGCCAGCACAGCAAATGCCTCCCGGACTTTCCCTGCAATTCAGCAAGTGCTTTGCAGCTTGAAATTGGAAGGAAAGCCTCAGATTTAGCAGCCAGAGCTTCAGGAGGAGCAGCAGCGAGCACAGCATCGCTTTTGCAGCAGCTCCTTCCATGTGCATGTTTTTGGGAGTGGAAAGGCTTGCAGAGTGTTCAAGTAGCTTTTTCTCTCCGCTGGAAAGCTGCAGGCTCAGTGCCAGTGTTCTGCAGCTTCTTTCTTCACGTTTCAGCAGCTAGCACGCTCTCCGTGTGCAGGAGAAGCGGCTGAGGCTTCCTTGCCGGAGAAGCGGCACCTTCGCCGGCAGAGAGCCTCCGGCCGGCCGCGGTGCGCTCCGGAGCGGGGGCTTGTGCCGAAAGAGGCCGGCAACAGGCGCTTACCTTCGGACAGCTCCGGATGCCCGTCTAATGCGTCTCTTGTCGCCTACACGGCAGGGAAAAGCTTTTCCACTCTGTCTAGGAAGGAGAAAGTGTGCCAGCACAGCAAATGCCTCCCGGACTTTCCCTGCAATTCAGCAAGTGCTTTGCAGCTTGAAATTGGAAGGAAAGCCTCAGATTTAGCAGCCAGAGCTTCAGGAGGAGCAGCAGCGAGCACAGCATCGCTTTTGCAGCAGCTCCTTCCATGTGCATGTTTTTGGGAGTGGAAAGGCTTGCAGAGTGTTCAAGTAGCTTTTTCTCTCCGCTGGAAAGCTGCAGGCTCAGTGCCAGTGTTCTGCAGCTTCTTTCTTCACGTTTCAGCAGCTAGCACGCTCTCCGTGTGCAGGAGAAGCGGCTGAGGCTTCCTTGCCGGAGAAGCGGCACCTTCGCCGGCAGAGAGCCTCCGGCCGGCCGCGGTGCGCTCCGGAGCGGGGGCTTGTGCCGAAAGAGGCCGGGAACAGGCGCTTACCTTCGGACAGCTCCGGATGCCCGTCTAATGCGTCTCTTGTCGCCTACACGGCAGGGAAAAGCTTTTCCACTCTGTCTAGGAAGGAGAAAGTGTGCCAGCACAGCAAATGCCTCCCGGACTTTCCCTGCAATTCAGCAAGTGCTTTGCAGCTTGAAATTGGAAGGAAAGCCTCAGATTTAGCAGCCAGAGCTTCAGGAGGAGCAGCAGCGAGCACAGCATCGCTTTTGCAGCAGCTCCTTTCATGTGCATGTTTTTGGGAGTGGAAAGGCTTGCAGAGTGTTCAAGTAGCTTTTTCTCTCCGCTGGAAAGCTGCAGGCTCAGTGCCAGTGTTCTGCAGCTTCTTTCTTCACGTTTCAGCAGCTAGCACGCTCTCCGTGTGCAGGAGAAGCGGCTGAGGCTTCCTTGCCGGAGAAGCGGCACCTTCGCCGGCAGAGAGCCTCCGGCCGGCCGCGGTGCGCTCCGGAGCGGGGGCTTGTGCCGAAAGAGGCCGGCAACAGGCGCTTACCTTCGGACAGCTCCGGATGCCCGTCTAATGCGTCTCTTGTCGCCTACACGGCAGGGAAAAGCTTTTCCACTCTGTCTAGGAAGGAGAAAGTGTGCCAGCACAGCAAATGCCTCCCGGACTTTCCCTGCAATTCAGCAAGTGCTTTGCAGCTTGAAATTGGAAGGAAAGCCTCAGATTTAGCAGCCAGAGCTTCAGGAGGAGCAGCAGCGAGCACAGCATCGCTTTTGCAGCAGCTCCTTCCATGTGCATGTTTTTGGGAGTGGAAAGGCTTGCAGAGTGTTCAAGTAGCTTTTTCTCTCCGCTGGAAAGCTGCACGCTCAGTGCCAGTGTTCTGCAGCTTCTTTCTTCACGTTTCAGCAGCTAGCACGCTCTCCGTGTGCAGGAGAAGCGGCTGAGGCTTCCTTGCCGGAGAAGCGGCACCTTCGCCGGCAGAGAGCCTCCGGCCGGCCGCGGTGCGCTCCGGAGCGGGGGCTTGCGCCGAAAGAGGCCGGGAACAGGCGCTTACCTTCGGACAGCTCCGGATGCCCGTCTAATGCGTCTCTTGTCGCCTACACGGCAGGGAAAAGCTTTTCCACTCTGTCTAGGAAGGAGAAAGTGTGCCAGCACAGCAAATGCCTCCCGGACTTTCCCTGCAATTCAGCAAGTGCTTTGCAGCTTGAAATTGGAAGGAAAGCCTCAGATTTAGCAGCCAGAGCTTCAGGAGGAGCAGCAGCGAGCACAGCATCGCTTTTGCAGCAGCTCCTTCCATGTGCATGTTTTTGGGAGTGGAAAGGCTTGCAGAGTGTTCAAGTAGCTTTTTCTCTCCGCTGGAAAGCTGCAGGCTCAGTGCCAGTGTTCTGCAGCTTCTTTCTTCACGTTTCAGCAGCTAGCACGCTCTCCGTGTGCAGGAGAAGCGGCTGAGGCTTCCTTGCCGGAGAAGCGGCACCTTCGCCGGCAGAGAGCCTCCGGCCGGCCGCGGTGCGCTCCGGAGCGGGGGCTTGTGCCGAAAGAGGCCGGCAACAGGCGCTTACCTTCGGACAGCTCCGGATGCCCGTCTAATGCGTCTCTTGTCGCCTACACGGCAGGGAAAAGCTTTTCCACTCTGTCTAGGAAGGAGAAAGTGTGCCAGCACAGCAAATGCCTCCCGGACTTTCCCTGCAATTCAGCAAGTGCTTTGCAGCTTGAAATTGGAAGGAAAGCCTCAGATTTAGCAGCCAGAGCTTCAGGAGGAGCAGCAGCGAGCACAGCATCGCTTTTGCAGCAGCTCCTTCCATGTGCATGTTTTTGGGAGTGGAAAGGCTTGCAGAGTGTTCAAGTAGCTTTTTCTCTCCGCTGGAAAGCTGCAGGCTCAGTGCCAGTGTTCTGCAGCTTCTTTCTTCACGTTTCAGCAGCTAGCACGCTCTCCGTGTGCAGGAGAAGCGGCTGAGGCTTCCTTGCCGGAGAAGCGGCACCTTCGCCGGCAGAGAGCCTCCGGCCGGCCGCGGTGCGCTCCGGAGCGGGGGCTTGTGCCGAAAGAGGCCGGCAACAGGCGCTTACCTTCGGACAGCTCCGGATGCCCGTCTAATGCGTCTCTTGTCGCCTACACGGCAGGGAAAAGCTTTTCCACTCTGTCTAGGAAGGAGAAAGTGTGCCAGCACAGCAAATGCCTCCCGGACTTTCCCTGCAATTCAGCAAGTGCTTTGCAGCTTGAAATTGGAAGGAAAGCCTCAGATTTAGCAGCCAGAGCTTCAGGAGGAGCAGCAGCGAGCACAGCATCGCTTTTGCAGCAGCTCCTTCCATGTGCATGTTTTTGGGAGTGGAAAGGCTTGCAGAGTGTTCAAGTAGCTTTTTCTCTCCGCTGGAAAGCTGCAGGCTCAGTGCCAGTGTTCTGCAGCTTCTTTCTTCACGTTTCAGCAGCTAGCACGCTCTCCGTGTGCAGGAGAAGCGGCTGAGGCTTCCTTGCCGGAGAAGCGGCACCTTCGCCGGCAGAGAGCCTCCGGCCGGCCGCGGTGCGCTCCGGAGCGGGGGCTTGTGCCGAAAGAGGCCGGCAACAGGCGCTTACCTTCGGACAGCTCCGGATGCCCGTCTAATGCGTCTCTTGTCGCCTACACGGCAGGGAAAAGCTTTTCCACTCTGTCTAGGAAGGAGAAAGTGTGCCAGCACAGCAAATGCCTCCCGGACTTTCCCTGCAATTCAGCAAGTGCTTTGCAGCTTGAAATTGGAAGGAAAGCCTCAGATTTAGCAGCCAGAGCTTCAGGAGGAGCAGCAGCGAGCACAGCATCGCTTTTGCAGCAGCTCCTTCCATGTGCATGTTTTTGGGAGTGGAAAGGCTTGCAGAGTGTTCAAGTAGCTTTTTCTCTCCGCTGGAAAGCTGCAGGCTCAGTGCCAGTGTTCTGCAGCTTCTTTCTTCACGTTTCAGCAGCTAGCACGCTCTCCGTGTGCAGGAGAAGCGGCTGAGGCTTCCTTGCCGGAGAAGCGGCACCTTCGCCGGCAGAGAGCCTCCGGCCGGCCGCGGTGCGCTCCGGAGCGGGGGCTTGTGCCGAAAGAGGCCGGCAACAGGCGCTTACCTTCGGACAGCTCCGGATGCTCGTCTAATGCGTCTCTTGTCGCCTACACGGCAGGGAAAAGCTTTTCCACTCTGTCTAGGAAGGAGAAAGTGTGCCAGCACAGCAAATGCCTCCCGGACTTTCCCTGCAATTCAGCAAGTGCTTTGCAGCTTGAAATTGGAAGGAAAGCCTCAGATTTAGCAGCCAGAGCTTCAGGAGGAGCAGCAGCGAGCACAGCATCGCTTTTGCAGCAGCTCCTTCCATGTGCATGTTTTTGGGAGTGGAAAGGCTTGCAGAGTGTTCAAGTAGCTTTTTCTCTCCGCTGGAAAGCTGCAGGCTCAGTGCCAGTGTTCTGCAGCTTCTTTCTTCACGTTTCAGCAGCTAGCACGCTCTCCGTGTGCAGGAGAAGCGGCTGAGGCTTCCTTGCCGGAGAAGCGGCACCTTCGCCGGCAGAGAGCCTCCGGCCGGCCGCGGTGCGCTCCGGAGCGGGGGCTTGTGCCGAAAGAGGCCGGCAACAGGCGCTTACCTTCGGACAGCTCCGGATGCCCGTCTAATGCGTCTCTTGTCGCCTACACGGCAGGGAAAAGCTTTTCCACTCTGTCTAGGAAGGAGAAAGTGTGCCAGCACAGCAAATGCCTCCCGGACTTTCCCTGCAATTCAGCAAGTGCTTTGCAGCTTGAAATTGGAAGGAAAGCCTCAGATTTAGCAGCCAGAGCTTCAGGAGGAGCAGCAGCGAGCACAGCATCGCTTTTGCAGCAGCTCCTTCCATGTGCATGTTTTTGGGAGTGGAAAGGCTTGCAGAGTGTTCAAGTAGCTTTTTCTCTCCGCTGGAAAGCTGCAGGCTCAGTGCCAGTGTTCTGCAGCTTCTTTCTTCACGTTTCAGCAGCTAGCACGCTCTCCGTGTGCAGGAGAAGCGGCTGAGGCTTCCTTGCCGGAGAAGCGGCACCTTCGCCGGCAGAGAGCCTCCGGCCGGCCGCGGTGCGCTCCGGAGCGGGGGCTTGTGCCGAAAGAGGCCGGCAACAGGCGCTTACCTTCGGACAGCTCCGGATGCCCGTCTAATGCGTCTCTTGTCGCCTACACGGCAGGGAAAAGCTTTTCCACTCTGTCTAGGAAGGAGAAAGTGTGCCAGCACAGCAAATGCCTCCCGGACTTTCCCTGCAATTCAGCAAGTGCTTTGCAGCTTGAAATTGGAAGGAAAGCCTCAGATTTAGCAGCCAGAGCTTCAGGAGGAGCAGCAGCGAGCACAGCATCGCTTTTGCAGCAGCTCCTTCCATGTGCATGTTTTTGGGAGTGGAAAGGCTTGCAGAGTGTTCAAGTAGCTTTTTCTCTCCGCTGGAAAGCTGCAGGCTCAGTGCCAGTGTTCTGCAGCTTCTTTCTTCACGTTTCAGCAGCTAGCACGCTCTCCGTGTGCAGGAGAAGCGGCTGAGGCTTCCTTGTCGGAGAAGCGGCACCTTCGCCGGCAGAGAGCCTCCGGCCGGCCGCGGTGCGCTCCGGAGCGGGGGCTTGTGCCGAAAGAGGCCGGCAACAGGCGCTTACCTTCGGACAGCTCCGGATGCCCGTCTAATGCGTCTCTTGTCGCCTACACGGCAGGGAAAAGCTTTTCCACTCTGTCTAGGAAGGAGAAAGTGTGCCAGCACAGCAAATGCCTCCCGGACTTTCCCTGCAATTCAGCAAGTGCTTTGCAGCTTGAAATTGGAAGGAAAGCCTCAGATTTAGCAGCCAGAGCTTCAGGAGGAGCAGCAGCGAGCACAGCATCGCTTTTGCAGCAGCTCCTTTCATGTGCATGTTTTTGGGAGTGGAAAGGCTTGCAGAGTGTTCAAGTAGCTTTTTCTCTCCGCTGGAAAGCTGCAGGCTCAGTGCCAGTGTTCTGCAGCTTCTTTCTTCACGTTTCAGCAGCTAGCACGCTCTCCGTGTGCAGGAGAAGCGGCTGAGGCTTCCTTGCCGGAGAAGCGGCACCTTCGCCGGCAGAGAGCCTCCGGCCGGCCGCGGTGCGCTCCGGAGCGGGGGCTTGTGCCGAAAGAGGCCGGCAACAGGCGCTTACCTTCGGACAGCTCCGGATGCCCGTCTAATGCGTCTCTTGTCGCCTACACGGCAGGGAAAAGCTTTTCCACTCTGTCTAGGAAGGAGAAAGTGTGCCAGCACAGCAAATGCCTCCCGGACTTTCCCTGCAATTCAGCAAGTGCTTTGCAGCTTGAAATTGGAAGGAAAGCCTCAGATTTAGCAGCCAGAGCTTCAGGAGGAGCAGCAGCGAGCACAGCATCGCTTTTGCAGCAGCTCCTTCCATGTGCATGTTTTTGGGAGTGGAAAGGCTTGCAGAGTGTTCAAGTAGCTTTTTCTCTCCGCTGGAAAGCTGCACGCTCAGTGCCAGTGTTCTGCAGCTTCTTTCTTCACGTTTCAGCAGCTAGCACGCTCTCCGTGTGCAGGAGAAGCGGCTGAGGCTTCCTTGCCGGAGAAGCGGCACCTTCGCCGGCAGAGAGCCTCCGGCCGGCCGCGGTGCGCTCCGGAGCGGGGGCTTGTGCCGAAAGAGGCCGGCAACAGGCGCTTACCTTCGGACAGCTCCGGATGCCCGTCTAATGCGTCTCTTGTCGCCTACACGGCAGGGAAAAGCTTTTCCACTCTGTCTAGGAAGGAGAAAGTGTGCCAGCACAGCAAATGCCTCCCGGACTTTCCCTGCAATTCAGCAAGTGCTTTGCAGCTTGAAATTGGAAGGAAAGCCTCAGATTTAGCAGCCAGAGCTTCAGGAGGAGCAGCAGCGAGCACAGCATCGCTTTTGCAGCAGCTCCTTCCATGTGCATGTTTTTGGGAGTGGAAAGGCTTGCAGAGTGTTCAAGTAGCTTTTTCTCTCCGCTGGAAAGCTGCACGCTCAGTGCCAGTGTTCTGCAGCTTCTTTCTTCACGTTTCAGCAGCTAGCACGCTCTCCGTGTGCAGGAGAAGCGGCTGAGGCTTCCTTGCCGGAGAAGCGGCACCTTCGCCGGCAGAGAGCCTCCGGCCGGCCGCGGTGCGCTCCGGAGCGGGGGCTTGTGCCGAAAGAGGCCGGCAACAGGCGCTTACCTTCGGACAGCTCCGGATGCCCGTCTAATGCGTCTCTTGTCGCCTACACGGCAGGGAAAAGCTTTTCCACTCTGTCTAGGAAGGAGAAAGTGTGCCAGCACAGCAAATGCCTCCCGGACTTTCCCTGCAATTCAGCAAGTGCTTTGCAGCTTGAAATTGGAAGGAAAGCCTCAGATTTAGCAGCCAGAGCTTCAGGAGGAGCAGCAGCGAGCACAGCATCGCTTTTGCAGCAGCTCCTTTCATGTGCATGTTTTTGGGAGTGGAAAGGCTTGCAGAGTGTTCAAGTAGCTTTTTCTCTCCGCTGGAAAGCTGCACGCTCAGTGCCAGTGTTCTGCAGCTTCTTTCTTCACGTTTCAGCAGCTAGCACGCTCTCCGTGTGCAGGAGAAGCGGCTGAGGCTTCCTTGCCGGAGAAGCGGCACCTTCGCCGGCAGAGAGCCTCCGGCCGGCCGCGGTGCGCTCCGGAGCGGGGGCTTGTGCCGAAAGAGGCCGGCAACAGGCGCTTACCTTCGGACAGCTCCGGATGCCCGTCTAATGCGTCTCTTGTCGCCTACACGGCAGGGAAAAGCTTTTCCACTCTGTCTAGGAAGGAGAAAGTGTGCCAGCACAGCAAATGCCTCCCGGACTTTCCCTGCAATTCAGCAAGTGCTTTGCAGCTTGAAATTGGAAGGAAAGCCTCAGATTTAGCAGCCAGAGCTTCAGGAGGAGCAGCAGCGAGCACAGCATCGCTTTTGCAGCAGCTCCTTCCATGTGCATGTTTTTGGGAGTGGAAAGGCTTGCAGAGTGTTCAAGTAGCTTTTTCTCTCCGCTGGAAAGCTGCACGCTCAGTGCCAGTGTTCTGCAGCTTCTTTCTTCACGTTTCAGCAGCTAGCACGCTCTCCGTGTGCAGGAGAAGCGGCTGAGGCTTCCTTGCCGGAGAAGCGGCACCTTCGCCGGCAGAGAGCCTCCGGCCGGCCGCGGTGCGCTCCGGAGCGGGGGCTTGTGCCGAAAGAGGCCGGCAACAGGCGCTTACCTTCGGACAGCTCCGGATGCCCGTCTAATGCGTCTCTTGTCGCCTACACGGCAGGGAAAAGCTTTTCCACTCTGTCTAGGAAGGAGAAAGTGTGCCAGCACAGCAAATGCCTCCCGGACTTTCCCTGCAATTCAGCAAGTGCTTTGCAGCTTGAAATTGGAAGGAAAGCCTCAGATTTAGCAGCCAGAGCTTCAGGAGGAGCAGCAGCGAGCACAGCATCGCTTTTGCAGCAGCTCCTTCCATGTGCATGTTTTTGGGAGTGGAAAGGCTTGCAGAGTGTTCAAGTAGCTTTTTCTCTCCGCTGGAAAGCTGCAGGCTCAGTGCCAGTGTTCTGCAGCTTCTTTCTTCACGTTTCAGCAGCTAGCACGCTCTCCGTGTGCAGGAGAAGCGGCTGAGGCTTCCTTGCCGGAGAAGCGGCACCTTCGCCGGCAGAGAGCCTCCGGCCGGCCGCGGTGCGCTCCGGAGCGGGGGCTTGTGCCGAAAGAGGCCGGCAACAGGCGCTTACCTTCGGACAGCTCCGGATGCCCGTCTAATGCGTCTCTTGTCGCCTACACGGCAGGGAAAAGCTTTTCCACTCTGTCTAGGAAGGAGAAAGTGTGCCAGCACAGCAAATGCCTCCCGGACTTTCCCTGCAATTCAGCAAGTGCTTTGCAGCTTGAAATTGGAAGGAAAGCCTCAGATTTAGCAGCCAGAGCTTCAGGAGGAGCAGCAGCGAGCACAGCATCGCTTTTGCAGCAGCTCCTTTCATGTGCATGTTTTTGGGAGTGGAAAGGCTTGCAGAGTGTTCAAGTAGCTTTTTCTCTCCGCTGGAAAGCTGCACGCTCAGTGCCAGTGTTCTGCAGCTTCTTTCTTCACGTTTCAGCAGCTAGCACGCTCTCCGTGTGCAGGAGAAGCGGCTGAGGCTTCCTTGCCGGAGAAGCGGCACCTTCGCCGGCAGAGAGCCTCCGGCCGGCCGCGGTGCGCTCCGGAGCGGGGGCTTGTGCCGAAAGAGGCCGGGAACAGGCGCTTACCTTCGGACAGCTCCGGATGCCCGTCTAATGCGTCTCTTGTCGCCTACACGGCAGGGAAAAGCTTTTCCACTCTGTCTAGGAAGGAGAAAGTGTGCCAGCACAGCAAATGCCTCCCGGACTTTCCCTGCAATTCAGCAAGTGCTTTGCAGCTTGAAATTGGAAGGAAAGCCTCAGATTTAGCAGCCAGAGCTTCAGGAGGAGCAGCAGCGAGCACAGCATCGCTTTTGCAGCAGCTCCTTCCATGTGCATGTTTTTGGGAGTGGAAAGGCTTGCAGAGTGTTCAAGTAGCTTTTTCTCTCCGCTGGAAAGCTGCAGGCTCAGTGCCAGTGTTCTGCAGCTTCTTTCTTCACGTTTCAGCAGCTAGCACGCTCTCCGTGTGCAGGAGAAGCGGCTGAGGCTTCCTTGCCGGAGAAGCGGCACCTTCGCCGGCAGAGAGCCTCCGGCCGGCCGCGGTGCGCTCCGGAGCGGGGGCTTGTGCCGAAAGAGGCCGGCAACAGGCGCTTACCTTCGGACAGCTCCGGATGCCCGTCTAATGCGTCTCTTGTCGCCTACACGGCAGGGAAAAGCTTTTCCACTCTGTCTAGGAAGGAGAAAGTGTGCCAGCACAGCAAATGCCTCCCGGACTTTCCCTGCAATTCAGCAAGTGCTTTGCAGCTTGAAATTGGAAGGAAAGCCTCAGATTTAGCAGCCAGAGCTTCAGGAGGAGCAGCAGCGAGCACAGCATCGCTTTTGCAGCAGCTCCTTCCATGTGCATGTTTTTGGGAGTGGAAAGGCTTGCAGAGTGTTCAAGTAGCTTTTTCTCTCCGCTGGAAAGCTGCACGCTCAGTGCCAGTGTTCTGCAGCTTCTTTCTTCACGTTTCAGCAGCTAGCACGCTCTCCGTGTGCAGGAGAAGCGGCTGAGGCTTCCTTGCCGGAGAAGCGGCACCTTCGCCGGCAGAGAGCCTCCGGCCGGCCGCGGTGCGCTCCGGAGCGGGGGCTTGTGCCGAAAGAGGCCGGGAACAGGCGCTTACCTTCGGACAGCTCCGGATGCCCGTCTAATGCGTCTCTTGTCGCCTACACGGCAGGGAAAAGCTTTTCCACTCTGTCTAGGAAGGAGAAAGTGTGCCAGCACAGCAAATGCCTCCCGGACTTTCCCTGCAATTCAGCAAGTGCTTTGCAGCTTGAAATTGGAAGGAAAGCCTCAGATTTAGCAGCCAGAGCTTCAGGAGGAGCAGCAGCGAGCACAGCATCGCTTTTGCAGCAGCTCCTTCCATGTGCATGTTTTTGGGAGTGGAAAGGCTTGCAGAGTGTTCAAGTAGCTTTTTCTCTCCGCTGGAAAGCTGCACGCTCAGTGCCAGTGTTCTGCAGCTTCTTTCTTCACGTTTCAGCAGCTAGCACGCTCTCCGTGTGCAGGAGAAGCGGCTGAGGCTTCCTTGCCGGAGAAGCGGCACCTTCGCCGGCAGAGAGCCTCCGGCCGGCCGCGGTGCGCTCCGGAGCGGGGGCTTGTGCCGAAAGAGGCCGGGAACAGGCGCTTACCTTCGGACAGCTCCGGATGCCCGTCTAATGCGTCTCTTGTCGCCTACACGGCAGGGAAAAGCTTTTCCACTCTGTCTAGGAAGGAGAAAGTGTGCCAGCACAGCAAATGCCTCCCGGACTTTCCCTGCAATTCAGCAAGTGCTTTGCAGCTTGAAATTGGAAGGAAAGCCTCAGATTTAGCAGCCAGAGCTTCAGGAGGAGCAGCAGCGAGCACAGCATCGCTTTTGCAGCAGCTCCTTCCATGTGCATGTTTTTGGGAGTGGAAAGGCTTGCAGAGTGTTCAAGTAG
This sequence comes from Fringilla coelebs, assembly GCF_963513975.1. Classification (NCBI taxonomy): domain Eukaryota; kingdom Metazoa; phylum Chordata; class Aves; order Passeriformes; family Fringillidae; genus Fringilla; species Fringilla coelebs. The sequence goes on along the minus strand of NW_028167509.1, from coordinate 1,090 downwards.
CTTTTTCTCTCCGCTGGAAAGCTGCACGCTCAGTGCCAGTGTTCTGCAGCTTCTTTCTTCACGTTTCAGCAGCTAGCACGCTCTCCGTGTGCAGGAGAAGCGGCTGAGGCTTCCTTGCCGGAGAAGCGGCACCTTCGCCGGCAGAGAGCCTCCGGCCGGCCGCGGTGCGCTCCGGAGCGGGGGCTTGTGCCGAAAGAGGCCGGGAACAGGCGCTTACCTTCGGACAGCTCCGGATGCCCGTCTAATGCGTCTCTTGCCGCCTACACGGCAGGGAAAAGCTTTTCCACTCTGTCTAGGAAGGAGAAAGTGTGCCAGCACAGCAAATGCCTCCCGGACTTTCCCTGCAATTCAGCAAGTGCTTTGCAGCTTGAAATTGGAAGGAAAGCCTCAGATTTAGCAGCCAGAGCTTCAGGAGGAGCAGCAGCGAGCACAGCATCGCTTTTGCAGCAGCTCCTTCCATGTGCATGTTTTTGGGAGTGGAAAGGCTTGCAGAGTGTTCAAGTAGCTTTTTCTCTCCGCTGGAAAGCTGCACGCTCAGTGCCAGTGTTCTGCAGCTTCTTTCTTCACGTTTCAGCAGCTAGCACGCTCTCCGTGTGCAGGAGAAGCGGCTGAGGCTTCCTTGCCGGAGAAGCGGCACCTTCGCCGGCAGAGAGCCTCCGGCCGGCCGCGGTGCGCTCCGGAGCGGGGGCTTGTGCCGAAAGAGGCCGGCAACAGGCGCTTACCTTCGGACAGCTCCGGATGCCCGTCTAATGCGTCTCTTGTCGCCTACACGGCAGGGAAAAGCTTTTCCACTCTGTCTAGGAAGGAGAAAGTGTGCCAGCACAGCAAATGCCTCCCGGACTTTCCCTGCCAATTCAGCAAGTGCTTTGCAGCTTGAAATTGGAAGGAAAGCCTCAGATTTAGCAGCCAGAGCTTCAGGAGGAGCAGCAGCGAGCACAGCATCGCTTTTGCAGCAGCTCCTTCCATGTGCATGTTTTTGGGAGTGGAAAGGCTTGCAGAGTGTTCAAGTAGCTTTTTCTCTCCGCTGGAAAGCTGCACGCCTCAGTGCCAGTGTTCTGCAGCTTCTTTCTTCACGTTTCAGCAGCTAGCA